>NW_021831848.1:35000-42500 GCF_006345805.1 Octopus sinensis | reverse complement strand
TCTTTCCTCTCTCTTCCTTCTTTATGTTTCCGACGAAGAGCTCCGCTCGAACGTCATACCTTCCTGCTTCCATTTCTGAGCGCCTATTATAATAATACTGTAATTGTTCCATTGTTGTTGTTTTTTTGTTTTCCCGTTTGGATTAAAATTTATATATAGTATATATATATATATACATATATACGTTTATGCATATATATACATATATATATATGTATATGTATGTGTATATGTATATATGTATAATATGTATATGCGTGTGTGTGTATGTGTGTATATATATATATATATTATATATAATATATATATATATATATATATATATATATATATATATATATATATATATATATTATCATGCTGCCCCCTCGTTATCGAGTATGGCCATTGCACGAAGCTTAACTGTTACTGGTGCTGTGATCGAATGTGGGAATTTTAGCCCAGCTAAAGATCTACAATGTCTTGTACAAAATTGGCAACCAAAACCTTTACTGGTAATAGCTGGCTGTAGTTGTAACTGGGCTTCATGTACCTTTGCATGTCGTTTAAGTCCTCCTGCCGAATTACACTCTCTTCCACATGCCCAACAGATATGATTAGTATGGTGTGTTACACACCACCAGTGGCCAGGTTGTCACTCATCTGTCTCGTTTCATGACTACGAAGATGACTCATGAGTCCAGCTTTACTGAGGCAGGGTCTTGCACAGACATTGTATGTCAGAACCAAAGGAAGACCCTTCCCTTCTGGAAGTGTAACAGTGATGCCCTTCCTGACATCCCTCCTTACGTTCTCATGTGCAACTCGAGATTTCTCAATAGTGGCTGTCCCCTCATGCACAATCCTTCTCCACCTGCTACGATCAATAGCTATGCCTTCTCATGTGTCAGGAGAGATGCAAGCATCTCTTAAGGAAGCCTTCAGCAAGTCCTTATACCTCTTTTTTGGTTTATGTGGAGGTCGTTCTCCTTTAGCTAACTCTCCATAAAAGAGTTGTTTAGGCATCCTTGAATCTTTCATTCTGACCAGATGACCACTCCATCTGAGCATTTGCTTTAACACAAGAGCTTCTATACTTTCACACCGAGAGCCTTCCAATATTTCAAGATCACTGATGCGGTCCTTCCACTTAATGCCATGGATCCGTCTGAGGCACATCTGATGGAAACGTTCCAGTTGTTGAAGGTGGTATCGATACAAGTAAGATGGTATGAAACAAGTAAAAGAATAAAAGAACATGTATGTATGATATTATATATATATATATATTATTATAATAAAATTAAAAAAGGAATGTAAAAATACATTACGAAGGATATATTATAAACAATAATCCTTCGTAATGTATTTTTACATTCGTTTTTAATTATTTAATTTCTTCACTCATATCAGGTGTATTGCTGTGGCTTGTTTTACCAGTCTTTTCGCATAAACGCTGTGCATGACGTTGGAATTCAGAATTTGAATGTGTAGATAGCGGTTGACACATTATTCTTGCCGGTCGAGACACATGTAAGCCCCAAAGTATGTTTTTTGTGTCAATTTGTACCTATAGGACTATTCTCTTGAAGAGTAGAGTTGAGCCGTTAGGTTCCTAACTTCGAAATTGCAATAGAGAATTAACCTTTTATTTTCAAGTTGCGAATTTGATGTCATGCCGCCCGCCGACAGCTTTATTATGAAGAGATAGAATCCTCTCAAACGATCCACTAATGTTTGTCTGATTTTTCCAATATGCAGCAAGCCACAGAATTTACTAATTTTATACACAGCATTCAGAAGAGCAATCATAGTAATCTCTACAGTGTTTTTAAGACGATGTTAAATCCGACTCAGGTATTATAGATTGGTAATTGGGGTTGAATTTAACGAGGAAATATTTAGATAAAAGTAACAGACATCAAAGTTTAAACAGTTAAAAATTTCTAAAATTAAGAACGTGCCGAAAAATACCGAGAGCTTAGGATTAAATTTAAATGAATAATATTATTATATTGTACAATTATATAATCATTTCATCTAATTAGGCTTCTCAAAATATATTACGTTTAGCTATACCAAGTTAATAATATCCTTATTTCCAGCTTACCAAACACAATTCATTATAATTATTTTTCATAATCTTTCTTTATTCCAGTTAGTCAATAGTCAACTTAAAGTTTCAGATAATATTTTCTCTAAAATATCCTATTCCTTCTGTATTACTTCATAACATCATAACTTTGCAACTTTTCATTACTTTAACAAAACATAATTCACAGTTGCAACTCTGTCTTTTAACTTCACCCATTTGAAAATTAATTCCTTTTAATTTAATCCGCTGCTCTTGATATTCATTTGCACATTCGTAATTTAGAAATTATACACTACATACACTTTGATATAAGTTACTTCCTTACTTTTACCTCATATTCAAACTCATTACCCGTCT
The DNA here is from genome assembly GCF_006345805.1 of Octopus sinensis. Taxonomy (NCBI): domain Eukaryota; kingdom Metazoa; phylum Mollusca; class Cephalopoda; order Octopoda; family Octopodidae; genus Octopus; species Octopus sinensis. The sequence continues at coordinate 40,069 of NW_021831848.1, read as the reverse complement.
AATTTGCTTTCTGCCTTTATATAAATATGGAACTTAACGGATTTGTTTTCAGACAATACTTCACCACTATCCAAACTGACCCCTCTGTCAGTGCCCGCTTTTGCTTTTCTTTTTTTCCTCTTTTTCTCACATTTCTACTTCTTAATAAACATATAAGCACATCTACGATATGCTTCTTCCATACATTTTGAAGATTTCAAAGATAAATGAAACAAATTTTCTAAATCCATCCATCCGTCCATCCATTCCACTAGAATGGACGAAAGCGCTATTATATGATAAATGACATATGATATATTATGTATAAAAACATGTATTATACAAATAAATATCTGTAAATATAAAACCATCCGAATTCTGAGTACCTCATTTCTTCTAATATAAAATACCTGTACATCATCTCCAAACCTTCTAAGATATATATATATATATATATATATATATATATATATATATATATATATATATATATATATTATATATATATATATATATGCGGTATGTGTATACTTCGTTTTTCGTATTTGGTTTGCAAGATTCTTGATGTGAATTCGTGTGTTGAAACAAATTTTACAGTGCAACGTTTTCTCTCATCTATCGTATATACTAAGATGGGCGCCAAAAATATCTTTGGCACCGGGTCGCCGAGAACGCTTGTTTTGGGCTTGAGACCAAGCTAATCAATTTCAGTGTCTTCATAGCCCATCAACTACAGGTTTCAAGATGCCGAGATAAAACAAAGTTTAGTCACACACGCACACACACATACACACACACACACACATGCACACACACACACACACACACACACATGCACACAACACACACACACACACACACACACACACACACACACGCACATATACATGCACGCACATACACACAAAACTAGTAAAAGAACTAGGCATTATATTTATTCTTAGGTTACCACCGTTTTAGCAACAGATCGTATATATACGCACGCACACATATGTATATGTATGAATGTATGTACAAATGCATAAATGCATACGTATATGTACATGTGTATGCCTATGCATTTGTGCACGTGAGTCCATAAATATGGTGCCAAACGTATATTCGTGTATGTATACATGTGCGTACTTGCCTAGATGTATGCGCGTTTATAGTTATGGTCGTAAGTGTTCGTTCGAATTTCAACGTGAACACGCATGCGTGTGTGAACACACATGCACACACATTACACACGCAGTATTATGTACAATCTCTCATCGTCTTATAGAGTGTCATCATGTCTGAAGGTTATGCAGTCTGTACGTCGTGTCACGCATAATGTTAAATGTGACAGGAAGCAGATATGCACATATGATAGTCTGAATGTGTCAAGCGCAAGCGCAAAATCTTTGCACAAACTCATACATATGCCAATACGCACTCACACACACACGTGTGCGTGTGTGTGTGTGTGCACAAGCGTACCTATGTATAAGTATCATTTATATGTGCACAGACACACACATATATAAACTTAAATGCACATACATAACTTAATGAATATTTACTTTACATAAACACACGCACACACATCTCAATGTGTGTGTATATACATCTCAATGTGTGTATATATTTATGTATATACAACTTATCAACGTATACACATACACACATGTATTCCTATACATATACATACACACAAATATAAACATCATATTGGGTGAAAACATTCCCACAATGGTTAGAATATGTTTATTCTTCAAGAGACTTTCGTTTATTTCTTAACTAAACCCTCATTTCCGATTTTATGACGAAATTCAACATACTACCATTCCCTTGTATAAAAATACCTAGTGTGGACACACACTGCGAAGGCCGGCCCCTAAATTGGGGAACTAGACCTAGTTATATGGTTTATTATTGTTTTACCTGTTATGTCTATATTTTGATGACTCTAACATATAAATGCAGATGGTTCTGCGCCAGTTTCGACGATTCGGTCAATCACCAGAATTTCCTGTTCATTGAATTAGCGTGTAAGTAGAAGAGCAACTTACAGACACATATATCTGTTTTTCCTTCTCAAGCCACGCCTGGCTCATTAGGGCTGGTTTCCCGGTTTCTTTGGCGTGTAGGTTCCCCACCTGGACGGGACGCCGGTCCGTCGCAGGTGAGCTGCAAGATGCAGGAGGAAAGAGCGAGAGAAAGTTGTGGCGAAAGAGTCAGCAGAGGTTCGCCATTACCTTCTACCGGAGCCGCGTGGAGCTTAGGTGTTTCGCTCATAAACACATACATCGCCCGGTCTGAGATTCGAACCCGCGATCCCTCGACCGCGAGTCCGCTGCTCTAACCATGTGCCTCTGCACACATATATCTGACAGACAGTGAGTGGCAAGGTTGTACCTTTGAGTTACAAAATCCATTGGACATTTTCCGCACACTTTCCGTCGATCCATTTTCACTCGCAATGTATGAGAGTCGACTCGAAAGTATTGGGAATGACACTTGCCGACGATGTAAGACAGTGGGGTTGAAACTGGTTGCGAAGCGATCTTCTTAAACATTCGACCATAGTGCACCTACAAACAGTACATGTATGCTTATATACATGATGTATGCGTATATCACGTGAATGCACACACACATATACACACAGGCACACACTCACGCACATACACACACACCTATATATTATGCACTTAGTTGTGACAAGAACTCCAAGTTTCGCTCAGCTCCTTATTCAACTCGTTGATTAAACCGTGAGGCGAAATTTGAAGTCCTTGCCAAAACTAATCTCTCTCTATATAAAGCTGAAGTTGTCTGTGTGTGGCAGGTTTGGTAGCCTTCAACTAACACTATCTCTTCCGAGACCCTGCGGAGCAAGTTGACCAAAATTCCGTAGAAGAAAAAATTCAAATCGGACCATGTTAACACCAAAAATTATTTACATCAAAAAGGTGCTTTTTTGCCATGAAAATCCCTATTTTTAATGATTTTTTTCGGTGTATTTCAACCAGAAAAATGTTCACTTAAAGAGAATAACAAGCTACATAATGCAACATTTTTACTTTTTAAAAATTTCAATTCTAAAGGGTCGAAACAAACCTGAGCAACGCCGGGCGATACTGCTAGTTCTATAATAAATTTGATTCTACAATAAGTGACTGATGGCTTGTGGTCAAGTAGTTAGGGTGTTCATGTCATGATCGTTAGAAAGTAGGTTCAGTTCCTAGACTGGATGACCTGTTGTGTCTTTGAACAATGCACTTCAATTCATGTCGCTCCAGTTTATTCGACTGAAAATGAGGACCTGACTGCTGTAGGTGCTGCCATTTGTCTGTCTGTCTACTTACTTCCTCTCTCTCTTTGCATCAGTAGTTCTCAAGCGGGGTCCATATGTGGCTCGAGGGTCCAGATAAGATTTTGTTGTTAAAGATTTTGTTGTGCAATAAATGACTCATACTTCTGAAATAAACAAAATATTTTAGGAATTTTTTAAAATACAATTTCTAATAATATTTAATTATAAAAATCTAACAGGAATTTTTAAAACACTGAATGGCATCCAGCAGGGCAAAACTGGAATCAAAGGGGTTCACAAGCGAAAATAGTTGAGAACCATTGTTCAAGAGCAAGAGTAAAGGGACCGAGAGTGTGAGTGTATGTCTACTGGCGACTACATAGGTACCTAGAACAATTAGCAAATGCATAGCACATGTTACCAAGCCTTACTTTTTAGTGTATGACGACTGGCTGCAATCCTATTATTGAGTCTCTTTAAAGTGGTGGAGTGTTGGGTGCGTAACCCGCACAAGGCAACCATTTCATATACGTGTGTTGAAAGTATGTTACATTTAAAGAAGGGTGCCACCAATTTGGCTTCCACGCAGGGGAGCCAAAACCCACACTACGCCATTGTCACTCCATTTGTAAATATTCTGTGGCTTTCTTTAAAATCACTTTTAAAATAACAACCCCACAAAAAATTAACATTACTTAAACTAATTCTAGAATAAATTTACTGCGCCCTTCTCTCCAATGTCGGCAAGAATTCTCTTGCTATCAACAGTTTTAAAATAGCAACTCTAAAATTCACATTTATAATTTTGCAAATATATATATTTGTATAAATACATTTATAAAGGCGGCCAGTTTAGTTGAGTCATGAGATTGTCGGATAGATTGTCTTGCAATAATCAATATTGTCTTTCTGCTCACTGAATTGAGAACCTGCCGAGGTCAACTTGCCTTTTTATTCTTTCGAGATCTATTTCTGTTACTGGAGTAGTATTTCTGTACTGGGGTCGATTCTTTCTTTCTTTCTTTCTTTCTTTCTTTTCATTCCTTCTTTCTTTCTTTCTTTCTTTCTTTCTTTCTTTCTTCCTTCTTTCTTTCTTTCTTTCTTTCTTTCTTTCTTTTCTTTCTTTCCTTCCTTCCTTTCTTTATTTTCTTTCTTTCTTTTTTCTTTGTTTCTTTCTTTGTTTCTTTCTTTGTTTCTTTTTTTTCTTTCCTTCCTTCCTTCCTTCCTTCCTTCCTTCCTTTCTTTTCATTCCTTCCTTTCTTTCTTTCTTTCTTTCTTTCTTTCTTTTCATTCCTTTCTTTCTTTCTTTCTTTCTTTCTTTCTTTCTTCCTTCCTTCCTTCCTTCCTTCCTTTCTTTCTTTCTTGCTTTCTTTCCTTCCTTCCTTTCTTTCTTCTTTCTCTCTTTCTTTCTTTCTTTCTTTCTTTCTTTCTTTTCTTTCTTTCCTTCCTTCCTTTCTTTATTTTCTTTCTTTCTTTCTTTTTTCTTTGTTTCTTTCTTTGTTTCTTTCTTTTCTTTCCTTCCTTCCTTCCTTTCTTCCTTTCTTTCTCCTTTCTTTCTTTCTTTCTTTCTTTCTTTCTTTCTTTCTTTCTTTCTTTCTTTCTTTCTTTCTTTCTTTCCTTCTTTCTTTCTTTCTTTCTTTCTTTCGTTCTGCTTTCGCTCTGCTTTTTTCTTTTCCGGAAGAAATTGGCTGTGGTTAGACGGGACAAGGAAGGTCTCCGCCTGGTCTAAAGTTTGTAAGGAGTTGAGGGCACAAGACCATGAATTTGTATATTTAGGGAACAGTTTTCCATACATACATGTTGCGCGGACGAA
>NW_021831848.1:15000-30000 GCF_006345805.1 Octopus sinensis | reverse complement strand
GCAAATAATTGACTCTGTTGATAAGGGTCCTCAATCGATACGCCTGTTGAGTCTACCAACGTTGCAATCTGGTTGTTCAAGCGGGAATTCCGCTGGACATGGGCAAAGAAGGTTTTGGATTGCTACTGGCATTTGCCGCGATTTTGTATTCATAACTGAAGCGTTCTTCCTTTTCAATTTTCACGGCTCGGTCTCGTTGAGTTGTGTACACCTCAAAGCTGCAGTCGAATCCAGATTTTTGAATTCAGCCAAGCAATATCTCTGAGTCGACGTTCTCGTTTAACCTTCTTCGTCACCCAGGGCTTGTGTTTCTTCTTCTGGGAAGCCCAACGGGAACTGCCTGGTCAGTCAACCAGATTACATATGCTTTGAGGGATGACCATAGTTCGTCAACTGAGGACAACGTCATCAGGGATCGCCAGTCCAGAAGCGCGGAAGCCTCGGTTAGAATTTCAAGATTAATTGCAGAGAAGACTCTACGTGGCAGCGAAGTAGTCGTGGGCGTAGAAAAAGTTGTGTGCATGACGAACTTCAGGACCGCATGATCACTCTTGGCAAGAGGGGCGCACACAGATACGTCTGACACTGATCTTGGATAGCGGGGAGAATACCAGATCCAGCATAGATGGCTGCTGCCCAGACCGATGCCTTGTCGGATATTCAACATGTTGCGATAGAAAACAATCTTCAGCCACGTCAAGAAGGGCCTGGCCGAACCGGGAAGATGTTGTACAATTGATGCGGGCCAATCGATCGTGGGAGCGTTGAAGTCTCCTAGTACCAAACAGTCATTCGAAGCTGAAACGAATCTTATCGCTTCGAGTAAATGAGCATCGTCCTGGGGGTCGGCAGAGGCGGCCTGTAGACAGCAACACGGGCAGGCAAAACTCGGATAGGCTCAGCTTGCAATAGACGGCATCGAATTTTTGTTGTAGGTTGAGCATTAGGGGTAGAATACCGCTGGACGGTTTGTGCTCAGATTTGACATACACAGCAACACCTCCACCTCGCCTTTTTTCTCTGTCACATCTGAAAAGGACGTAGCCCTGTAGGTGGATTTCTGAGTCCTTTACTGCTGGAGTCAGCCAAGTCTCGGTGATAGCTATCACATCAGGGGAGTCACGTATGGCCAGTGTAAATAGTTCGCTGAACTTTGGGAATAAGGAGCACGAGTTGGTATAGACAATGCTGAGCTGTGAAGTTTGAGGGGCGGGAGTTGGGGAACAAGCAGAATAAGGGGTATCAGAGATAGCATCGTTGACGGGGGTATCAACTTCACTTCGATTTGCCCTCACTTCACTTTCCCTGTCAGCACTACAGCATGCGACCAGAGGTAGGACTTGATTATATATATATACATGATTTATAAATGTACAATCATAATTCAGGCTGGTAACTTTATATATATATAGGATGTTCGATAAATATGAAAAAACGTATCAATAATCATTTTTCATCTTTTAGACTCACACATAAAGCCAGTTGTACGTCCTTATCTAGCAAGATTTGAGAACTGAAGGAAAGCGGGATCGAATTTAGCCTTAAATGGGATATAATACGGAAAGCACAGCCTTATAGAGATAGTTCGAATTTTGGTGTAGACCACCTTAATTCTCATCAGCAACTCTTATCGCCTAAGGTTAAACTCAACTTTCTTTGTCAATCTTATAAAAAAAAAAAGAAACCGCAGGAAACATGTCCTGATTTTCAAAACGGTAAAAGTGAAAACAATAAATTAAAAATATAATGCTTTAGTCGATATGAAATTAATTTAATTCTTGTTTTAGCATAAGCAGTGCTAGTCAGCACCCGTCACTTTTGTGACCTCTATTAATTTTGCCTTTAAGTTCTAATTGCTAATAAGCCACCTTTTAATCTGTTATATATATATATATATATATATATTATATATATATATATATATATTATGTATGTTGCATGTGTATATATATATATATAATATATTATATATGAATATATATATGGCTATGTATGTATGTATGTATATATATATATATAGGTGAGAAAACTGGAGAGTGCTGCACAAAACATCCTAAAAGAGAAGGCAGGCAGTTGTGGCCAATGGAGCCACCTCCAAGGAAACACAAATAACAAGCGGTGTTCCACAGGGCCATGTCTTGGTGGGCACTGCTGTTCATAGTGGCCCTTTCAGCATGCCTCTGTTGCTAAGATGGCCACCCTTGCTAGCTATGCAGATGGCACAAAAGTCTCCCACACAATACAAAATCCTGGAAATATTGCACATCTGCAACAGGAGTTGGATACAATATACAGGTGGGCTGAGGACAACAACATGCAGTTTAATGCAGGTAAGTTCCAGACCCTGCGCTACCGGCACACAAAGGTAAACGACATGCAGACTGGATACACTGGCCGGGAAGAATTGTAATCCCTGAGTCAAAATCAGTGCATGACCTGGACATTGACATGAGCAATGATGCATATTTCCAAGTGCATATTACTAATTTGGTGATAAAATGCAGACGGCTAGCTGGATGGATTCTCCGAACTTTCAGAACAAAAGAGAAGGAGACACTGATGGTCCTGTGGAAAACTTTCGTCCTCAGCCGCTTGGACTACTGCTCCCAACTGTGGTCACCACACAATATAAAGCTAACAGCAGAACTCGAAGCAATTCAAAGAAGCCTAGTATAAAGTTCATTGGAATCCCACCACCATTTCTCTCCAGTTATCTATACGAATATTCTTTAAAATGCATTGAAAATTCTATTTAATAATAGAGGAAAATTCCAATTCAAAAACAAAACAAAGTAGTGAAAAATTAAACAGGTTCCAGAAATAACTATTTTAAAGTTACTTTTGCATGTATTGGTTAGAGGAAGTGATTTAACACAAGGAGCGCAGGTCGAGTATTACAATGAATTTATTATCCAGCGATGAGGATTTCCGCTAAAAGGTTGAAAACTTTTGACAGAGACCCACTAACCTGTCATATGGATAGTTTATACATACATACATACACACATACATACACAGGTGCATACATACATACACACATACATACATACATACATACAATACATACATACATGCATACATACATACATACATACATGCATACATACTTACATACTACATACATACATACATACATACATACACACATACATACACACATACACACATACACACATACCTACACAGATGCATACATACATACACACATACATACATACATACATACATGCATACATACATACATACATACATGCATACATACTTACATACATACATACATACATACATACATACATACACACATACATACACACATACACACATACACACATACCTACACAGATGCATACATACATACACACATACATACATACACACATGCATTCATACACACATACATACATACATACATACATACATGCATATATATATATATATATATATGAGTGTGTGTGTGTGTATATATATTTATGCATGCTTGTATGGTGTGTGTGTGTGTCCTTTTTGCGGCAATAACTTCCGGTGTTTTGTTCTCAATTCATATTTTCTATGGTGGCTTCCGGTTAAAAAGAAGAAAATTTAAGATGGATAAAATTATAAATGACTTTAGATTTGTCAGATATTATGAGCAGATGTTTTTGCAAATGGATGTGAGTGCATGCGCGCGCGCACGCGTGTGTGGTATTTGCATATTCTTTCATTTTTTTTTATAGTGGATAACTATAACATTCTGGCTTAAGTCATTGGACTTACATAGATAGACAGATACATACATACACACACATACGTATATTCATGTACATGTGTGTGTGTATATATATATATATATATATATATATATATATATACATGTACATGTATATATATATATATATATATTGGTAGTGTCTACTCCTTATACAGAGTTTGACCACCTCCTGTACCTACACCTTAGAACCATCACACACACCACACACACCACACACACACACACACACACACACACACAAGTAAGAATGTTTATGTAAATATTTTCACCCCTAATTACAATGCTTATCTACCTGTTTCTTCGAATATTGCCTGTCCCTTTTAGATATCTCCATTTTCCTCTGAACATAGAATGAACCTCAGCTAAACTTTCTAACGGATATCTTGTAATCTGGTTGCCCTCATCTGCTTTTAGCCCTTCTTTCCGTTTCTCTCTCTTTCTCTTTTACTTTCTCTGTTTTTTTCCCATCTCCTTCTCTGCTACATTCCTCCTACAATCTTTCATTCTTTCTCTCACAAACACCGGAGTACATATTGTACACACACATATACATATGTATATAAATATATGTATGTATGTTCTATATATTACGCATACACTCACGTAATGCGTTCTGTATCACAGGCATGGCGTTTATATTGTATGGGGGCGTAGAAGTTAAAGGTGGTTTATGTGAATGTGAGAAAATATAACAAAACAAAATGCTAACAGAGATGTTATTGGTTCAAATGTAAATATTTATTTATGTAGACAGACGGAAAGATATATCAGGTCATCCCATAAGTTCTGTCCGACGATTTTACCTTTTTTAAAATTGAATGAAATTTAATAGTATTTTACTATTAAAAATTAAAAAGTATTTTTATGCATTTGTGTACATTTAAACTAATTAAATATTATTTTACAGTATAATAGAATTAAAATATTGGGGGACATAACTTTCGCAAACCAAGAAGAGGTCGAAACTGACATTTCAGAGTTCTTCGCTTTGAAACCAAAAGAGTTTTACATTGATGGGATTAAAAAGCTTGTAAATAGATGGAAGGAAGTCTTATATAATCATGGAGAGTACATTGATGATTAAATTTAAATTAAATATAGCATATTCAAAATTCGGACAGAACTTATGGGATGACCTGATATATACATAGGCGTGACTGTGTGGTAAGAAGCTTGCTTCCCAACCACATGGTTCCGGGTTCAGTCCCACTAACGTGGCACCCTCAGCAAGTGTCTTCTATTATAACTTCGGGCCAACCATATTTATATGTGTGTGTATGTGTATGTATATATATATATGTATATGTATATGCACACACACACATACATACACACACACATATAAGTATTTGGTCTATCAATCTATCTATTACGATCGATCAGTCAATCAATCATTCGATCAATCGATCAGTCTATCTAAATACTTATCTCTGTCAACCCAAACCAACACCAAAGCATCACCAGTTTTCTATTCTGAGATCTGGTCATTTTGTTACATCAATATTTTGCGCTGTTATAAACTATAATTAACTGAAATACCCATCCCCACAATATCTGTATGATATGGTTTCTAGCAATGTGTGCGTGCGTGTTTTGTGGGTGTGTGGGTGATGGAGTGCGTATTAAAAAGAAAGAGTGTAGTGGATTAGTTCATTGAGATAAAAAGTCGCGTTGGTGACGAGAGTCTGGGAAACTGCTGTACAGAGTTGCAGCAAACGCAGAAAAATGCTTCATGGCGAAGTCCACAAAGCAGAAATAGCGTGCAATAGGAGAGTAATGTTGAAGGCATGCAAGTGTTTGTGACTTGATCAGACAAGCGTCGTTTGATCTGTCCGATATAAGTGAGTTTCAGAAGTAACGTTATAAAGAGCAACTGAAATTGGTAGAGGTGCTGGTGAAGGAGTCGGTTACATAGAAAGAGTGGTGGTTGTGTTTGGAGAGAATGATGGTGGTTGAGAAATAAAGAAAATGTTGCACCATGAATTGAGATCGAATCTCAAAATCAAGCCTTCCATTCCCATTAACATTCCAATGACTTTTAAATCTCCACATATTTTCGATGAGTGCCTTTCATAGGCAATGGCATGAAGTAAAAGTTCCATATTCTCATATGATTCATGAAGATGAAGGGAGTGTGCAATAGGAATGGAAGGCTTCAAATTACCATTATGGAGAAGTACAGCTTTTAAGTTTCGTTTTGAAGAGTCAACAAACAAACGCCACTGTGCAGGATCATGATTTTGTGATAAACATTCGAAAAGTCCATGGATGTTACTACAAAAGCAAAGCGGGCCTTCGACTGAAAAACACGTTTGTAGAACCATATTTCTCTGCCGAAAATAAGTTGTACAAGCATCGTGCTCTAGCAGATACTTCTTCAGACTTGATGGCAACAGTTCTGCTTTATCTTTTGAGAGGGATAGGTCTCTGACAAGGTCATTCAGTTCAGTTTGGGAAAATTTCTGAAGTTCAAAGTTATCATCATCAGCTACGTAATCTTCCTCGGCAGAACTATCGTGACAGTCAGCATCATCATCTGATGTTTCAATACCATCATCTGGTGGAACTGTAATTGGAAGACTTCCACCGAGAGGCACATGTCTCATGGCAGAATCCAAATTGGGATACACGATTTTCTGTTTCTTCTTCACAGAAAATCCTGTGACATTTACTTTGCAAAAATAACAGTCATTGAAATGGTCTTTCAGTTCCGTCTACATCATTGGAATGGCGAAAGGCATGGACTTCTTCTTATTGAACCAATCACGTAATCCATTTGAGCAAGCTGAACAGATAAAATGTGGTGCTCATAACTTGTCCTGATCTCCAAGAGGACAGTCAAAGCATAACTTATAAATATTCTTGAACTCTGGTGTTCTTATACGTTTTTGAGCTTTCACAATGAATTGTCCAGAGACATAGCAAAGCACTTCAGGACGATTCCTATACTGTCTTGACAGTGTTAACACTAAAACAAGTAAGAAAATAGATACAAACGGTTATACGGTTATAGTTATATAGAATTTGAGATGATGAAATATTTCATCAGACCCATTACGACCGGACAATTTGAGATGTTGAAATATCTATTTCATTAGACAAAACTTGATTAATAAATTTGAGATGATGAAATATTGCATTTGAACTATGCAGTAATGAATAATGTAGTTTATTTTAAAGGTATGTTTCCATAATGTAAATGTAATACATGCATACACGTCATTAATTGGAATTTCTATATAAGGCATGAACTAAAGCCAAAAAACTTTCGCATCTTGAAAACTGTACAAATTGTTTATTTGAAATCAGCAATAAAAACTATACTAAGTACACCTTGACATATGATTGATGAGAGATACTTGTTGAGCAGCGTATTTAGCAGAAGCAACAGAATGACTGAAGGTCCGAAAGTTTCGCGCTTTGGTACTCATCTAATTAGTTTGATAAGTGCCAACGCGCGAAACTCTCGGACTCTGTGTCACGCTGTTGCTTCTGTTAAATATTAACACACACACACACACACACACACACACACACACACACACACACACACACACACACACACCCATATGCGCGCGTGCGTGCGTGCGTGCGTGTATGCATGCATGTATGCATGTATGTATGTATGTATGTATGCATGTATGCATGTATGCATGTGACCTGACGCATAGGAATCGTCTTCCTATGACGCTGACATGCAATGTCTGCGAAAGACCCTGACTCAGTAAAGCTGGACTAAAGAGTCATCTTCGTAGTCATAAAGCGAGACAGATGAGTGACAACCTGGCCACTGGTGGTGTGTAACACACCATACTAATCATATCTGTCGGACATGTGGAAGAGAGTGTAATTCGGCAGGAGGACTTAAACGACATGCAAAGGTACATGAAGCCCAGTTACAACTACAGCCGGCTATTACCAGTAAAGGTTTTAGTTGCCAATTCTGTACAAGACATTGTAGGTCTTTATCTGGGCTAAAAAGTCACATTCGATCACAGCACCATTAACAGTTAAGCCTCGTGCAATGGCCATACTCGATAACGAGGGGGCAGACATCATGTATGTATGTATGTATGTATGTATGTATGTATGTATGTATGTATGTATGTATGTATGTATGTATGTATGTATGTATGTATGTATGTATGTATGTATGTATGCATGCATGTATGTATGTATGAATGTATGTATGTATGCATTTATGTATGTATGTATGTATGTATGTATGTATGTATGTATGTATGTATGTATGAATGCATGTATGTATGTATGTATGCATGCATGTATGTATGTATTTATGTATGTATGCATTTATGTATGTATGTATGTATGAATGAATGTACTTACGTATGTATGTATGTATGTATGTATGTATGTATGTATGTAAGTTTGTATGTATGTATGTATGTATGTATGTATGTATGTATGTATGTATGTATGTGAGCGTGTGTGTGTATCAAAGGATTCTGCTTAATTACATCTCGAGTAAGTGCATAGTGTTGTTAACCGGATCGTTTAGCAATGAATCCATGTTGTTGAATCTTATAAAATTTTCCCAGTTGTCAGTAAAACGATCGGCTAATTATAGCTAAAAATTGAACATTTTCTATGACTTGATATGAATAAAGCCACATCAATGACATTATATATGAAGTGATTCATTGACTACGACATTAGTCTGTGACTGAGCCAGTCAAAGTTTCCTTGCTCGTGAAACTCCTGTCGATGTCATTGCGTATTCTCATATCTGTGAATGAACACAATTGTCTATATAATCATATGATTCTGCCTATACTCGGACAATCGAAGAATATTAAAGAGAACTGGAAAATCCAAACGGAGTTCAGTGAAATGATTCACATGCATTACACACACACACATGTAAATGCCGTCCAAGAATTTGGACCTGGAGATCTCCATTTCCAGCGACTTCGAGGTGGTGTCGGGCGTCAACGAAGAGCCCTCGACTACAACAAGACGACCAAAGTTTTTTTTTCCAATGTCTGGGGTCTCCCGCCCCTAAGCCCTAGACCATCACCTAAAAAGACTTACCCGTCTTGTTGCTTAACAACAACAACAACAACAACAGCTCATGTAAATCTCTCTCTCTCTCTCTCTCTCTATTTGTTTATTTCTATATATATTTATTTGTTTCTGTCATTTGACTGCTGCCGTACTAGAGCACCGCCTTTAGTTCGGCATTATTCTGCGTGCTTTAGCTTCGTTACTATAACAACAATCCGGATATTTATTGGTTAGACCATGTATATAGTCCGAGTGAACTTGAAATGATTCATTTTTTAAACTTTAGAATTCGAAGTAGATTAAACTGCAAAAAATAGCCTGTAATTATTTGTTAGAAAAACCCTTTTGCCTAGAAAAAGTCGAAGGATAACTAGTGAAAAGTAATGTCCGTAGCCATTTCAATATGGCTGTTCCGTTCAAGTTGAATTTACTGCGATTTTTTAACCTGAAGAGTTGTAGCTGCTTAACGATGCACAGCTCTATCATTAACCAGCTAGAGGAGATTTCCTCTTCGGGTTAAATAAATCGCAGTAAATTCTGCTCGAACGGAACAGCCATGTTGAAGAGGCTACGAACATTACTTGCTAGTACAACTACTATATATATATATATATATATATATATATATATATATACACTTTTTAAACCTTTTTCTCTCCCTTTTTTTCTCTCCGTGTTTCTCTCCTTGTTTTTTTTCTGTGCCCCTTTCTGTAGAAGAGCGTAGGCTCGAAACGTAAAAGACTTTTCTATTCCTGAGCGTTATATTAATACATCTGTTTGTTTTGTACACCACCTGTCTTCGTCTTTTGTTTTTTCGTGAACTCTCTCTCTCTCTCTCTCTCACCACACACACACATATATATATACATACATACACACACACCTACACACACACACACACACACACACACACACCACACATATATATATATTATATAGTTAATCCAAACATAAAAACACCAAGAGAAAACACAACAACGCGAGGAGGTGGAACAAATATAGTATTACTGGATGCTCAGGAAGGAAAGGAAGAAGGAGGGTTTTACGTTTCGAGCGGAGCTCTTCGTCAGAAACATAGGAAAAGGAAAGATCCCCCGAAGGGAAGACAGAGGGAAAAAAATCGCCAACGGTACATACGCGGTCACATTTTGAATGACCGGAAGGAAATGGGTGAAGAAAAGTTCTTTCAAAGACAGGAGAGTGCAAGAGGAGGTATGTGTGTGTAAGTGTGGATATGTGCATGCGCGAAGGTCTGCGTGTGCGTGTGCGTGTATGTGTGTATGTGTGCAATGATAACACGTGTTTGTGTGTGTGTGTGCGCGGTTGTGCTGTTAATCTATGTGTGTTGTAGAGCTTAGTATTGTTTAAGGTCAAGGAAGAAGGAATTAGGAGTGGCTCTTGTGTCTATATATATATGAATATATATATACACACACACAGGGACACTGATGCACATACACACGCACATATATGCATATTTTCTATAGCTTGTCAGTTTGCGAATTGTGAGTGCGCAACTTCTTACCGCAATCCCTTTCTGCTTGCGCTGGTTTCTTGTCTCGTTCATTTTATGCTCTTATCCAATCTCTGAGGGAACAACTCCTTTTCTTTGTGGTTATTGTCTCAAACCTTTTGAATTCCTGGTACATTCTGGAAAGCAGCAGTGACTATTTGACAATATCTTCTAAATTCGGGGTCAAGGTGATTTCTTAATGCAGTTTGCATGGCAATTGCGGGCCCTGTTATTCCGAGTCAGTGGAGACCTGTTAGTAGCGTTAGTTAATAAATATCACCATCCTTCTCAATATTCAAGTATTCCTACCCTTGACCCTGGCAAATATGTATACTTTTGTACATGCGGCTTATATTATACATATATATACAGTGAAAGTATATAAAAAATGATTTATATATTGTGAAGGTATAGTAAATATAATTCATATATTATGATATATATATATATGTCATAATATATGAATGATATATATATATATAGTATGTCATAATATATGAATATTTATATATATATATATATATATATATATTATATATATATATTATAATATATATATATATATGGTGTGTGTGCGTGCTGTGTGTTTTCCAGCAACAGTTTTATATATATAGAACCTAATATCTATAAGACTGTTGTACAAAAGGAATGCGAAAGTGTGTTTTATTGGCTTCAAGTGCTTCTAGCAGATCAGAGCAAAATTCAATCCTTCTCTTCTCAAAATTGATTGTCAATTGTCGAGGTACCCACTTTGCTCACACTCTACGATCCCTAAAGTTTTCCTCCATCTCAAGTAATGTATTGTGACCGCAATCCAGTTTTATTCATCAAAGCTTCCTCCGTCCAAGCACGTGCGCGGACCTTTCTCTTGACGAAGAGCTCAATTAAAAAAAAAATCCGTCTAATTGGCTTAAAACCGTTCCTGTATCAAACACACAGATTGTTACTCGTCTGGGGATTTGTCAGTGGTTGTGACTGACGGTCTCTCATATCGTCATTTTGTCTTCAATGTTTGTTTCACCTTCTTTAGACCTCTTCGTTTATCTGTGCACACTGCTCCTGTCAGCGATGTTATCTCCTTCAACAGCTATGGATGTCGGACAGCCTGCACACTCACTTCTTCAAGAACTCATTATTTTTCAGCAATGAAGAAGAAGAAGAAAAAGAGTTACTATAAAAGAAGAGTTACTCTACCAATTTGTGCAATTTGAACAATCTGTGTCATTTTATAAAAAAGTTATGATTTCTTTTGCTTTACTTTCAATACAACCCACATATCAAATGTATATAAAATGCTAAATTAATTTCCAACACACTGTTCCCGTTTTGGGGGAACAGGTACCAGTGATTTTCCGGAACCTTTGGTTCCAAAGCCACTCCAGATTCTTTTATTCTTCTATTCTTTTATTTGTTTCAGTCATTTGATTGCGGTCATGTTGGAGCACCACCTTTAGTCGAGCAAATTGTCCCCAGAGCTTATTCTTTGTAAGCCTAGTACTTATTCTAGCGGTCTCTTTTGCCCAACCGCTAAATTACGGGGACATAAACACACCAACATCGGTTGTCAAGCGATGTTGGAGGGACAAACACACACACGCAAACATACACACATACATATACGACGGGCTTTTTCCAGTTTCCGTCTACCAAGTCCACCCACAAGGCTTTGGTCGGCCCGAGGCTATAGTAGAAGACACTTTCCCAAGTTGCCACGCAGTGGAACTGAACTCATGACCATGTGGTTGGTAAGCAAGCTACTTACCACAGCCACTCCTGCACCAATAGCTACTTACCACACAGCCACATCGATTTTTTCGAACCAGGAGCGGTCAAACCCTAAATTAGACGAATATTAAATGAAATACAGGTACTTGTATATTAGTATAAATATTAGTATAGATAATAAAGCTTAATGCGTAATGTACTGGTCTGTGCAAGATATTAATAAACCATGCTGGCGGCTGCAGACATTTGAGATCCCTGCTCGTAAATTAGGGCGGATTAAAAGAGTTTTCGGACCACCAGAGTCCGGAATCTTTTATAATCCGAATTCTAATGGTCCGAAAAATCTGTAATGAACTTTGCTAATAATCTAGCCTATGATCTGTTGAAAGGCGGTGAGTTGGAAGAATTGTTGACACGCCGAACAAAATGCTTAGAAGCATTTCGTCCGTTTTTAGGTTCTAGTCCAAATTCTACCGAGGTCGACTTTGCCTTTCATCCTTCCGGGGTCGATAAAACAAGTACCAGTTGAGCACCGGGGTCGATGTAATCGACTTTCCTCCTCTCCCGAAATTGTTTGTCTTTTGCCAAAAATTGAAATCAATGTACGGTGTGCTGAAATAATTCTGTAATGGGATGCATGTTATTATATATGGAATGCATAATGTATTTATTCAAAATCAGTTTCAGCTTATCTATTTTAGAATGTCATTGATTTTGACCGAGCAAGAATGGTAGTACACACACACACAACACACACACACACAACACACACACACACACACACCACACACACACACATACATACACACACATACACACACACACACACACACACCCATCAATAAAAATAATATGTCCTGGGGGAAGAAAGTAAATTATGTAGACTCAGTTGTTGTCTTATGGAATAACGGGTAAAATAACGTGGCAGTTTGTGTTAATGAGACACAAAAAAATCTTATTCAGTTTGGGTAATTGAGAAATATCAAAAGATTGGGAAAATATCTCCAGAGATAAGTCAAACGATTGTTATACTGATAAATATCATTTGCAAAATAGTTTTGGACTGGGTGGAAATGGTAAATTTTATGCTATTATAGTTTGTCCTTCGTAAAACTAAAAACGAGAAAATAAATTGATGTAAATCACGGATAAATTTTCGTAGATTTGATTCTAATCAATTCAGTATCTTGAAAAGAAGTGCAATTACGCACATATGCGTACGCTTGTGCGTGTGTGTGTGTAAATATACACACATAAACATACATCCTACGTATATACACATACGTGCATAGGTACATACACACACAAGCATGAAGGCGTGATGAAAAGTTCCTGGCTTTAAAGGTGCCACGAAAAGCCTGGTCAGAGGTCCAACCTCTCAAGAGTTCCAGCCCTGCTTCGAATGGTGGAAAACGCGCCTGGCACGATGCATTACTTCAAATGGAGAATACTTTGAAGGCGAAAAAGTGTAAACATGTAAAACTGAGTGAATAAAATAACATTGCAAAATTCCGGACGGATTCTTCTGGGTACCTCCTCGTATATATATGTATGTATAATATATATATATATATATATATAATATATATATATATAGTTAATCCAAACAAGAAAAAACAGAAAAAAGGAGGAAAAAAACAGCAACGCGAGGACGTGGAACAATTAAAGTATTATTGACGCTCAGGAAAGAAGGGAAGGAGGGTTTAACGTTTCGAGCGGAGCTCTTCGTCGGAAACAAGGAGAAGGAAAGATCCCAAGAAGGGAAGACGGAGGAAAAAATTTTTTTGCTGGTGGTGCTCAAGAGATCACATGTTGAAAGAACAGAAGTTGAGAGGTAGACGAATCATGATTTTTAAAAGCAAGAGAGTTTCAAAAAAAGGGAATGTGTGTGGGTGTGTGCGTGTGTGCAAGGGTGACAAGTGTGTTTGTGCGTGCGTGTGTGTTTGTGTGTGTATGTGTGGTGAATAATAAGCAATGGCAAGTTAGCTGTCACAAGGCACTCCTTTATGACAGCTAGCTTGTTTGTATCCAGCCAGGTCAAAGCCAGGTCAAAAAACAAAGGGGTATATGTATCATGTGTGTGTGTTGTTTGTAGTCTCTGTGTGTGTGTGCATGTGTGTGTTCGTGTGTGTATGCGTAGAGTGTGGGTGTGTGGCGAGTAACTGCTTAACCTAGTGTATTGTGCGTGTGTGCTTGTACGTGCGTGTGTGTATGTAGGCATGTATGTGTGGGTTCATTTGTGTGAGTGTGTATGTATGTACGTGTATGTGTGTGTGTGTATGTGTGCGTTTGTATGTGTTGTGTGTTTGTGTGCGTGCGCGGATTGGTGTATATTGTGTATGTATATCTGTCGGTGTGTATGTGAGTTTGTGTGTGTTTTTTACGTGTGTATGTGTGGTGTGAGTGTATAGTATATATATGTAAATGTGTGTGTGTGCGTGTGTGTGTACGTGCGTGCGAGTGAATGTATATATGTGTGCGTGTTGTGTACAATGTAGGGCTTATATGTGTGTTTTTATATTTTATATTGTGTGTGGATGTATGTGTGTATGTGTGTATGTGTGTGTATGTGTATGCATGTATGTATATGTATGCGTGTGTGTATGTATGTATGTGTGTATGTGTGTGTGTATGTATGCGTGTGTGTATGTATGTATGTATGTATGTGTGTGTGTGTATGTGTGTATGTATGTATGTATGTGTGTGTGTATGTATGTGTGTGTATGTATGTATGTACGTACGTATGTATGTGTGTGTGTATGTGTGTAAGTGTGTGTGTGCATGTATGTATGTATGTATGTACGTATGTGTGTATGTATGTATTTATGCATGCGTGTATGTGTGTATGTGCGTGTGTGTACATATGTATGTATATGTATGTGTGTGTATGTATGTATGTATGTATAGATATGTGTGTATATGTATGTGTGTATGTGTGTATATGTGTGTGCATGTATGTGCGTATGTATGTATGTATGTGTGTGTATGT
>NW_021831848.1:7500-12500 GCF_006345805.1 Octopus sinensis | reverse complement strand
TGTTTCGAAGACAACATGGTTTTATTCCAAAGGAATAAACGGTGTAAGATGCAATCTTCTCATCAGGAAAGAAAGAGTGCCTCTCTCAACAACAAGACATTATAACATTTACGATGGCTGCCTACATGATAAACAGAACGTTATTAAGTATTAAAAAAAACCGTTAGTAGATTTGACGTCAAAGGCAGATAGGAGTAGGAGAAGGGTTAAAAGGATAATAGGTAGAGAACAAATAGAGAGGGAGGGAAGCGTTGATTAAAAGAATGTTCAAAGGCTTAGGAAAAATTCCTCTATTGAATTGAAATGCAAGTTAAACTAATTGTTCAAACTATAATGACTGGCGAAATCACTTATATGAGTAAAATGTATGTTTCTGCCAGTGTTTGCATTTGTAAGATCTCTCTATAAGTGTGTTTACAATTCCCTTTAACCCTTCTCCTCCTTCTATCTGCCTTTGACGTCAAATCTACTAACAGTTTTTTTTAATACTTAATAACGTTCTGTTTATCATGTAGGCAGCCATCGTAAATGTTATAATGTCTTGTTGTTGAGAGAGGCACTCTTTCCTTCCTGATGAGAAGATTGCATCTTACACCGTTTATTCCTTTGGAATAAAACCATGTTGTCTTCGAAACATATGTCGAAAGTAATTATTTATTTATTCATCTGTAACACACAAATTACTGCTCATTAACCCAGAGTTTTCTACCTTTGGATAGGTCGCTTCAACCGTTTTTCTGACGTGCTTTGCTACCCTGGTAACGGTTCATTGAATTTTCCATGTTAACGGTAAACATAGGATAATTCATTCACCCATCAATATATATACATAATATATATATATATATATATATATATATATATATATATATATATCGATGGGTGAATGAATTATACATACATATATATATATATAATATTATATATATATATATATATATATATATATAATATATATATAATATATATATATATATATGTGTGTGTAGGTATAATTTGAGAATATTATTCCAAACTAACAGGGAAAAATTCAATTTAGAAATACTAAATAAAATTTCACAAATATAATATATATATATTAGAAAAAACCTCCTTTATCATTCAAAGTGAAAAATTAAATTACACACCATCTAGAAAATTACATATAATAGAGATATTAAATATAAGATAAAAAATATGCCGGTGATTAAGTAATATGCAAAATAATAAATAAAACGTATATATTTGGTAGAATTATATGTAATTTTCTAGATGGGGAAATTTAATTTTTCATTTTGAATTGATAAAAGGTGTTTTTTACTAATTTATATATATATATATATATATATACCGGAGTAAAACATAAATGTGAAACAAGGTGGAAAAAAGAGTAAACTCAAATACCAGTGGTAGAGTAATATGCTTTATTTTAAGCAGCAGAAAATTCAACAAAATCTGTTACTCTGAGTTTCTCGTTGCCGTTCATCAGACAGTTTTTGCTAAGCAAAAACTGTCTGATGAACGGCAACGAGAAACTCAGAGTAACAGATTTTGTTGAATTTTCTGCTGCTTAAAATAAAGTATATATATATATATATATATATATATATATATATATATATATATTATATATATATATATATATTTATATCGAGATTTTGAGAAATCTCGAGTTGCACATGAGAAAGTAAGGAGGGATGTCAGGAAGGGCATCGCTGTTACACTTCCAGATGGCAAGGATCTTCCTTTGATGCTGACTTGCAATGTCTGCGCAAGACCCTGCCTCAGTAAAGCTGGACTAAAGAGTCATCTTTGTAGTCATAAAGCGAGACAGATGAGTGACAACCTGGCCACTGGTGGTGTGTAACACACCATACTAATAATATCTGTCGGACATGTGGAAGAGAGTGTAATTCGGCAGGAGGACTTAAACGACATGCAAAGGTACATGAAGCCCAGTTACAACTACAGCCGGCTATTGCCGGTAAAGGTTTTAGTTGCCAATTCTGTACAAGACATTGTAGATCTTTATCTGGGCTAAAAAGTCACATTCGATCACAGCACCAATAACAGTTAAGCTTCGTGCAATGGCCATACTCGATAATGAGGGCGCAGCCATAATATATATATATATATTATGTATATGTATAATGCATCTTTCTCTCTCTCTATGTATATATATATACATCTGCACACATGCATGTATGTATGAATATGTGTATATAAATTCATATACATGTATGTATACATGTATATATATACATACACATATATGTATACATATGTGTGTACATGTATATATATATATTATATACATACATAAATATGTATATGAACGTGTGTATGAGTATGTATGTATGTACACACAATTATTTAATTTGAATATTGAATACAACAATACTGATATTGGAAGAAACTTAAGTATCTCGTTCTGTCCTTTATAAAGCGTACAGAGCGTGTTTCAACTCCCGATCATTCTTGCAGTTGATAACTGAACGTATGTCCTATTATTAGCTGATATTTTGCAGATTTACTGCTCTGATGACATCTACAATGCAGACGAAAGCGGATTGTAATACACAGTTGTTCCAAATGGTACCCTTGTCCCCTACCAAAGGCAGAGAACATAAGCAGAAGCAAAGAAATATGTAAAGAAAGTGTTATGATAATAGAGGGGGTTTCCAACATGTCAGAAAATGACAAAAGAAAGTCACGAATGATCGTGAAAAGTAAAGAATTTAGACATATCCGTAGGAAGACACTTCCTCTAACCTATATAAAAAAAAAACAACCGCAAGAACGTCTGGTTAATTTGAGAAATATTTACCACATGGCTGAGAGAAGTCAGCAGAGAGATAACCTCTCACCGGAAGAAGAGAGACGTTGTATAGCTTGTTGACAATTGCATTGCCCACTCATTACTCGCAAATCTGAACTGGGACTGATGTTTCTTCTATCAAACGCAATAACAATAATTCAACCAGATGATCTAAATAATGGCACGCGTCTGGGGGGTTCGACAATGTGAGAAGCTGAGATGATGATGATCCTAGTCAGGACTGATTTAATCCGTCTTGGGTGGTCTTCGTACTTATTCAGGGGCTTCTTCCGCCCGTTCCTTACTGGGTCAGAGGAAAAGCTAGACCAGTAGGGCTGAGAGAGATAGCAGACGACAGGAGTTGTCAAGAGAGTCAGTAACACTTGCTTCTGATGAGGCTCCGCTCCGTTTGTAAGTTTCTGGATTACCTATGATTAGCTATTTCTTTACTGCCCACAAGGGGCTAAACACAGAGAGGACAAACAAAGACAGACACATGGATCAAGTCGATTATATCGACACCAGTGCGTAACTGGTACTTATTTAATCGATCCCGAAAGGATGAAAGGCAAAGTCGACTTCGGCGGAATTTGAACTCAGAATGTAACGGCAGACGAAATACGGCAACGCATTTCGCCCGGCGTGCTAACGGTTCTGCCAGCTCGCCGCCTGGATTACCTATGATTATCTGCTGAGTTTATTTTTGGTTTGATCAAACACACAACCACGTGACTACGATATTACAAATACGCTGAAATTAAAATATAAGGATTCTTTGGGCAAAATTCTTGTCTCGACATCTGATGTTAGACTCTCTCTTTCCTAGAAATAATGAGAAATTTCATAGAAGAGAATATTTGTGAATATTTTTGTTGTTTTAGTTTTTATATATTTTGCACTCATTATGTTTTTGTAGCTTTATTTTAACAAATTTATAATTCGTTACCAGTTTTTGTATTTTATGATTTTAAAATTTTAATAAGTTTTTATTAGCCTTTTTCTTTATTTCTCAGCAGTTTTATATTGTAACAGTTTTATATTTTAACAAATTTCGTATTTTAATGGTTTGTATTGGGTTGTCCGGAAAGTTCGTGCCGATTTATAGCAGCTTACTTTTCGACTTATTTTAGAACATGGTTGAGTCCATAAAATAGGATTTGACTACACCTCCATTTAGAGCACAGTTCAAGCTATCTTTTCGTGGAAGAAGGTTTATGTTCCTATAACCTGTGTTAATTTTGTAACCCTTTAAAATGGAAGATAAGAAAGTTCATTTTCGGCACTTGATGCTTTGGGAACCAGACAAAAATTGCTGCAGCTCGGCTGGGATGTGTTACCCTACCCTCCATATACACTAGATATTTCTCTTTCAGATTTCCACTTATTCAGGTATCTGCAGAATATTGTTAATTGTAAAAATTTCAATTCCTTGGATGATGTAAAAAGATACCTTGATGAATTCTTTGCCATTAAAACACCTCAATTCTGGGAAGAGGGTATTTTCAAGTTAAAAGTAAGATGGAGCCGCATTGTGCAACAAAATGGTTCATATTTGGGTGATTAAAAATGTAATGGCAAGTATTTATTGACCTTTTTCTTTCCTTTAAAAATCGGCACGAACTTTCCGGACGACCCAATATATTTCTGTTCTTAATTTTTATGTTTTTATATTTTCACAGATTTTTTATATTTTCAACAGTTTTTACATTTTAACAGATGTTATAGTTTGACGGCTTTATATTTTAACAGCTTTCCAGGACGTTGCGAATCAGCAGTAGTTAGTGGACAATAAGATAAAATATATAAAAACAAATTCAAATCTAACGACAGGGTACCATAGTGACTTTTAAAATCTCAATTTCGAGCAAGCTACAAATTTATTTTCAATTCAGTTTATTACTTCTTGAGTTTTGCACAAGATATTGATTAAAACGTATTCATACCTTCTACTCCACGTAAGCTTTAAGTCTTATTAAAGGAAGTCGTAGAGCGATTAAATATAAATTTGAAGTCAATTTGTGATAAATTTTTCCAATACATTAAACAAGTATAATTTATTATAAACAACTTCAAACCGACATTTCTGTAACAAAAAAGGAAAGGAAAAAATGAAGTAATATAAAACTTACTGTAAGTTGTTTTACAACAATACTGCACATATAGGCACAGGTTTGGCTATGAGGTTAGTTAAGAAGCTCGCTTT